>NC_068369.1:16916420-16963920 GCF_020536995.1 Dreissena polymorpha | reverse complement strand
TGGTCGACACATAGGCACAATAGATCAATCATATGATAACATAAAATTTATGTTAGCGTTTTCGATCGCCAAAATCGCCAAAGGCGATTGAATCTTTCAGCTGGCGATTAAAGTTTAAAATGTGAATGAAAATGGCGATTGCAAAAACCCCTGATATTTCTCTATAAGTATATAATATTCCCTACTTTTAAAATGCGTTATTCAGAGCAGCGAAATACTAAACGGTCAAAGTGTAAACGTATTGAGGTATGTATGTTGTAGTATCTCATTAACTGCGTTGATATACACAAAGGAACAAATACTGAAAACATTCGAAGTGCATAGTCTGGTGTTACGGAATAAAATAAGACAATTGCTATCAATCTATAATGTAGAGCACCATCATAAGCACGGTGCATATGGTTATTGCATAATGCTACAACAACTATACGTTAATGTTATACCGATTGGAAAGGCACATATCTTGATGGTATACATTAAGACAATTTAAAATGAGCATCGATACACAATGTAAACATGACATTCGCTAAAGGCTGCACATGTTTATACATGTAAATGGAATGTTTCTAACGTCATCTCCCCTGGAACCGTACCTTTTTACAATGTAACACACATTGCATGAAAATGTGTGTCTTGTAAGTACTTTAAAACATTAAATATCCTACACAAACTCAGAACTATTAATGAAATTGCTTCTGTTCTTATTATCGTCATATATTTTACGCCTTGAATTGCACATGTTGCATCACGTTGTACAAACAAATGTTATTAATGGTATCATTAAACTTTTTCGGCACCGTTAACTGTCATTATTCGCCTTTTTATGAGTAATAAAGTTAGGGATCATACACAGTTTTGTATTTGAAAGAGTTCAGTTAAGTTGTGGTTTTCATATTTACAAGTGTGACAAATAATATTGGGAATATTATAAATAAGTATGCTCAATATTAAGACAACAAAAAGCAGGCATATCGCTATATTTATCATGTGTTCCAAAACATACTTATTACACAAATGTGTATTTCAACAAATAATTTATGAAGCAATTACTCATTCTTATAAAATGGAATACTTTATAACTACACATATAATCATTTCGTTTCCTCATATTACACATGTCATTACACTGTCATGACTACTTTCCTGTATGCAACATCAAATATATAGCTTATTTCACTGATTGATTAAATAGTTATTACATGACAATTATTACGCAAGACCCATGGGCAATGAAACATTCGATTTGCCATCAAGTGGAATATGAATCAGTTATGTTAGCTCCTTGCAATTTGAAATATGCCAACACTGTGTATTCATATTATTAAGACAATGGTTAAACAAGTGCTGCATTCAAAGCGAAAGAAAGAAAATGTGAATGAAAGGTTTTTTAATGTTAAACATAAAACGCCCACTATCGACGAACTATTTCCGACCAAACAATTGTAAAATGAAAAGGTAATGTAAGCGGCAAGTTTGTATTCAACATTTTTACTAACTGACATGTTCGAATGCAATAACAACACTACAAGAAACTATTTAGTCTTTAGAATTCAGCCACGACATAAAATAAATGTGTTTTATTGTTTCTTATTGTACAGATAACCTTATTCAAATGACGTATTTCCTGGTCAAATATAAAAACACGTCAACTCTAGCCCCCCCCCCGCTGATATCGTTATAGTATTAATGTGTGTAGTTCATCGAGTACACTGGTATTCATTCAATCCGATTTGTAGGATACTTTTTAATTCCAGATTCTACCCGGATGCATGTGTATCGGGGAGATGCACATCGTTTTAAAATATGATGCAGCATGCGACTTCGAAGTTGATTGTCGGGTGAGGGATAGAACATATGGCTCTGAATTATAACGCCATTGGATTGGGATTCCACGATACCATGGATCTGCTCTGTTACCGAGCACTTTTGTTTACGCTAAGCGTCCCGAATCCGAAAAATGCCCATTTTAAACACATCAAACAGATTCAATAGCAATTTGGATCGCCTCAATAGAATGGAAAAACCAAAGCCACCTTGGCTTCTCTCCCTTTAAATTTGATCCAGTTTTATACCACTGTAAATAAATAGAACTCATAGAATTGCAAATCAAACATCTAAACGATGTAATGTACGTTAAATATAATTTCACTTTAATAACGACACAATTTCTAAATGGCTTCAGTATAGTTATTTATATTTGCTGAGGGCATATGATGCGAAGCACAAAACAGAACCCGTGCCAGGTTTCATCTTCAGAAAATAAAGCAGCGTACTTTTTCTGTGAGTTTCAGAAAGGCCATCAGCGTTAATTGACGATCAATAAGGTTATTATCATCTATACAGGAATTTCAATTAAAATGATTTTCGGTGTGTCCTGTTAAAACATATGGAATATATTATATAGGAATCACAAATTAACTACAGACATCCAACTGTATTAGTGTCTAAAATAATAAAATGTAACATAATTATGTACCTTGAAGACGAGAACGTGTTGACAACAAACGATAACCTTAATTAAAATGGTGCTTCAAAATGTAACAAGATTATTATAATTTCAAAACGAGAAAAAGTGTGTTTTTATAATTTGAGAGATAGACAAACATTCACAAGACGTACGAAAGATCGCAAGGCAGAATAACAAGTTGTTTTTCCTCCGTCACCAATGTTCGAATAAGCAAACTGTTTATATTGTATTTTGTTATTTTGTATTGGGCTATATGGTCTTGACTAAGATTGATACTTAATATTCGTTTTTATAGAAATAAAGTTTGTTCACAATGTTCAAGTCAATTTTTTTTATTTTATTATCTTTACATTGAAACGATAGAATCCAATTACATTTACGGTTTTTTGAACATCTATAAAGTTGTTGAGCTCATTTTTGAGTCAATGCTTTACCTGCATTAAATTCATGGCTGTCATAAAATCCCTTCCGAAAATGTAAGTACACTAGGATTGATCACTGTTCTCATCACTGTAATAGAAGTATATGTATGAGACCACTATTCCACTGGAGTAGTAAAAATAATAAAATATTTCTGTCTTCAAAAACATACATTTTAAATGAATTAAGTGTACTTTAAGTTTGCTTAAAAACACTTCCGTGGCTGAACATGAATTTCTCAGCTGCAAATGTTATTGAGTTACCGTTTTCCTTTATTGAATAAATGTAGCATCGTATGTGTACTAAACAACTTCCTTCTCGTATTGTATTTCTGCCTCTTGTTCTCATTTATTTATATACCATCATTACATCAATATGTATTTCATTGTTCTAAGAATCTCGTATAAAACTTGTAAACGTTGTTTTTAAATGTGCCTCGTGGCATGGTTTGGTTTGGCATGGTTTGGAACACGTTTATATTTTTTGTATTCAAATATTATGATATTGTTTATATATCAAATGACCGTTTGTATCGGTATGGTATAGTAACAAATGAAAGATACGAATGGATACGATATGTGAGATGTAAAATATCAGGCGTGAATTGAAGACTAATTTAAACTAAAGCTGTGTTTGCTTAAATGCAAACTCCCTTCAGCTAATCTCTACAAGCGCCTTACCTCAAACACACTGAAATAATACTTATTACAGTAGAGTGTTTTCTATCAAATGAAATCGAGGTATATCCCAAACACCTTTTTCATTTGTTTATCAATACATAGAGCTTTGAAATTGATATTATTTATAGCATAATTCTTAATACAATCTTTACGTTTATTACGTTTAGTATTTATCATTTTTAATATTTAATCGTTAAATAAACACTTGCAATCTTCAGTGTCAAAATTTCCACTTGGAGTACATCCGGTATTTGGTCACACTTTTATCGTGGAGGAGCAAATCGTAGGAACAACTTTTGTGTGTAATCGTAGGAACAAATAAGTGTGTTAGCTTTAACGACGCCAACCAACTATACCGAAAACCCAAACTTTGATGACCGATAATAACATGGTGTTATTCACGCCTGACTGATTCGCCATTCGCATCTTAAGTGCCTCGGGGCTATCTTTCGCGAAAATCGTAAAGTAAAATTGCATAGTAAATAAATGAAAAAACTATTATTGTCTTGAGTTGTTGAAATAGTATTAATTTTAAATTATTAACCAATTACAAAAGTTGCGGTACATTGTACGTATACCAAGGTAAGTGCTCTAGTACAGCGACGTAATAAAAAAATATAGTTCTCTGTCTACTTCTAGACTTGCAAAAGACAGTTCCAAATGCTTAGCTAAAACATTTGCTAAAGTTTCTAAAATATGGAAACACAAAAATCTAATTGGCGAAAATGTTGGCTACATAATTTTTTTATCCAGGGGGAGCCCTGGCGCAAACTGGACGAAATGTAACACTGTGCGCTAATGAGACCACGCAACATTGCGTGGATAAATAGTGGATAGCGTCGCTCTTTATCGACTGACCAAACTCAATTCTGGTCGCATATTGAATAAAAAAGACTGCACTTTCAAATTCGTTCGTTAATAAAGTAAAGTTTATATAATGACCAATTAGAACAGTTGTTAAGCGACGGTAAGTTATGCTTATTAATAAGAATATAAAAATTGTAAATTCACTATGCCATATGATATCAGAAAATGTGTACATTGGTTAATCACTAATAACAAGTAGATTATCAAAATGAGTCACATAATCTGCTCCACAACTGTATTGGCATTGAGCTCAAGAGGACGATAAGGATCGACGATACGAGGCTTTCTTCTAAATACTATGTCATCTAATCACTCGTTGGCGTAGACAAATAAACATGATTTGTGTGTCATTAAACTCATTTTTTATTGAAGTAATTGGTTGAGAGCCAGTCTCTGTGCGTGGGATTTGTTTTATATTTAGTGCAGCGGGTGTCTTTCCAATAAGACCATAGCTCCCATGAGACGTAAAAGTATGTTATGCGGGATAAAGAATTATTAATGGGACGTCCTGCTTAAGTTTAGAAAAATGTTCGTAGTTATGCATATTGCACAGCTGATCAGTAAAACAAGGTGTAGTTAGAGCTAACACAAGTTTGTATATCTGGGTTGAAAAACAGTGTGGTACCAAGCGATACACAAAAGCATATGTTGTGTTTAAATAACATATTGTCATGTATATCTTTAATTGTTAAGCTTTATGTACAATTAAGTTAATTTGTATAATAATACATCAATCTATAACATTCTTGCTTTTAGCTCACCTAAGCTCACTTTACTCAATGAGCCGAGAGTCCGTCCGTTGTTGAAAAATATGGCCATCAGGAGGCGGGCGGTTTTTCTTAAATAATAATAAAAGGTGCGTGAAGTTGGTGGATAACAATATGTCGTATTAGTTGCAAACGATTCTAACCCGCTGAAAAACTTGCTCCTAATAACTTAGCCCAAGACAATTTTCATTGTATGATATTTATGTGAAACAGTGTGAAGGCTCTATAACTCTCACGTTTTGTCCGATCTTCATGACACTTGTCACATGTTTTATTTGTTCTGATTGACCTCAAGGGGTATGGAGAGTTTTTCTTATATTTTTAAAGTGAAAAGTTGGTGAAGCTCTATGTATCAATTATATTTGTAAAATGTTCATGAAGCTTAGCATTTTATGCAATAATAAACATTTAAATTTTAAGCCCCGTTAATCTAATGATGTTGATTCATTGTAAAAATAGCATTGATATATAGTTAAGAACAAAAAACTGAAACGGTGTTTTTGAAAGGATTCGTCTAGCAAACGTTGCTCATATTTACTGCACATTTTGTTGAAAAATATCATTTCTATTTATAGTTTACGTAATAAAGACTAAACTGATTCAACCACCCGTTTTATGCCGTAAGCTGAACTTGAGATATTTATTATTATTCGAAAATCAGTTTTTAAGCTGAGTCTCTTTACACGCATGTTTTATGATATGTTCTTGTGACTTTTACCGACAAGTGTTTTAATATTTATTTATTTTTTTGAGAGGTTAAATTGCAAAAAAATGTGTTTTGTACAATCCAGTACATCTATTACATTTATGTTTTCAATAATTATTTGGACAGGCTGCTTTTAAATTCTTCAAACCATTATTGAGTAATTTCATTAAGTTAATTTATCAACAAAGGAACTGATATGATATGTTTCAATACAACCTAATGAAATATTACTAATCTCCAAAATTGTATTTCAAATAAACACGTTGCGTTGATGATTGTGTTGTCACAATGCTTTTATTAACACATTATTCTTCCCCTAAAAACCTCATACAGCTTTACGCATAACGTTCGCTTCATTCCGTGGTTGTCCTTTCAACGAATTGATATGTTGCAAACAAAATGCTGACTGTATGTGTTATGGATGTTTCCGTTAAAGCTAAGTTATAGTCAATATGCAAAGTGTAGAACATGCCAATGTCGACTATTTACGATGCATTCTCAACATAAAAAACTCAGTCTCTCTGGAAATGAACTGTAGTCCAAATGCAGTAGCAGTCAAATTTAACTCGTCTAAAAACAAATTATGTTGTATCAGGTATAATTTTTCTACCAGTGCATTTAATTTACAATATGCAAAAGTGTTTAGTCTATGTTTGCATCATGATTCTAGTTTATTGTAATTAAAATACGTGGAACGATAGGCATTCCGAATAAATTATAGTAAGTTTATTTTCTAAAAGCAAAGTATGTTATATCTGTGAAGAAACAAAACACACAAGTGAATTGTTATTAATGATAAGTGTATAGTCTGGCTCAAGTTTGAATCACGCATACAGGCATGTTATATTTTGAAGAAAACAGCATTTTATAAACGATGCATCCGTTTAATTTATACGTACAACATGTGCGTACTGCGTATACCGCTAACCATTTAAAGTGGTTTTCCATATACCACTGATACCTTTTGAACGAACTAATATTGTTCACAACACTTCGTATTAAACAATAAAATTATTCAGCAATTTCATGAGTAATAAACTAAAGACCATACCATTTATTCATAATGAAAACGACGATAACCTTTCATCAAATATAAAAGCGAAAGTATCTTACCAAAATTTAATGCAACATCGCCACATACAGGCATTAATCCAAAGAAAAAAGCATAACTTTCCTAATGGCACTTAGGATATTACCCCATTACATGTTCACAACGATAACTTTAAAGTATCTTGAAACTACAACACGGATGTATTATGTGATGTATTATGTTTCAGGTATACACGTAGGCATGTATTTAAACCAGCGTAAGTCAAATGGCTTTACACGATTGTCCAAACGCATGGAGCCCATTTGTAATTACTTTTAAGAATTGCTAGTATTCTTGTTTTGTGCAAGCATTTAGCCACTAGCCTTAAAAATAAATACCTTCACTATTTCTAATAGTATTGTCATTATATGGGCGAGTAATCATAATGTATATAACCCTCTAAAAGTGAACAAATTTACCAATACATTTTGCCCATGTCTCGTTTAAACATACAATGTCGAATGATTTAAGAAAATGCTTTGTAGGTAAACAATCTACTAAGCGGTTTAGTCCACGAGCATTCCATGAAAGTATGGTTAGATCTAATGAGCCTTGACCACTGTCCTAGGTGTCGGACAAAATTCGGTCAACATCGGGTTCATTCGCATCGCTGAGAGATTGCTGCGATTGGTTGTCCATGATTGGGTGATGCTCGTTCTGGTCAGCTGAGTTGGTTAGTTGTCTGTTACTATATGATTGTCGTCTGTCAATGTACACAATGGATTGTGTATTGTCACAGTATCTATAGATACCATCATTAATAATGAGTTTATCGTGGCGAACGCTCGAGTAGTTTCCCTGTTGACGCTCTATAAGCATACGCTCGCCGAGGATTTTTCGGTGTCTCCGTACTCGATCTGCGTAATCATATTGAACATAAACACCACTGTTTCCTTGAAGATTCTCCTTAGCTTTCTGCATTATGATACTTATGTCCCCAGAAATACTTAAAGTCAGTAGGATTGTCGGCTTCGTCGGATTAGAAGATTTAACTCGTCCCGCATTATCAATCTTAATTGTGCTAGCTTGGTCGAATTTGAGATCTTTTTCTAGGAACTGACTAGCTTTTTGTTCAGTAGCAAAGCGAGACTCGTGTACATGTCCTGGTATGCCTTGCATTCTAATGTCTTTCCGTTTGATGTTGCCATCTATACAATCAATATTTATCTGGAGATCAGCGATCTGTTGTTTAAGTTGCACATTTTCTCGTCTAAGAGATTCATTATCAGCCTTTAATTCTCGTACTGTGTCTGAGATATTGTCAATTTTAAAGTTGTTTTAAGTCTGATAATATTTTATCATTGTTTATTTTCATACCTGATTTCATAGTCATAAGTAGTCAGTATATGTCATCACTTTCTGACCTGTTTCCTTGGTAGTTAGTGCTTGGTGGGGGCTGCTAAGCACATTCGCATACGACAAAATTGTACGCTGTCTAGTCTAGTCATTATTGTGTATCCTATTCAACTGCATCATCCAAGCTTATATTCTAGTTTTGTGTTAACTCATCAGCGTTTGTTTTAACAAGTAATACGATGGTATATCCTCGCTTAGAGGAAACATTAATTGAACGTATTTTATAACGATTGCACGTACGTCAAAGCCGTAGTAAGATGTTTGTTGCATTTGAATTGTTATTGCGTATGAACAGTGTACTTTTGTAAAATATATTACACGATACCAATAAAAAGCATCGCATTTACTCTGTAACTGTATGCGAACACAAAGCCGTTACACGCTTCAACTGTTATAATTATTGGCACATGAAGTTTTTTGAATTGGTATTTCATGTACCAGGAAGTTGCATTAATATTCCTAAAGGATCAATAGATTACGCCTCCCGATTGGTGCCTCAAGTTGCATTCGGTTTGATGAGGTTATATCTGTCAGTTTAATTCATTAAATTAGTATGCATATGCGGCAGTTATTTAAATATCAATATCATTGTTTGTTGTAAGATTTTCACTTGCGAGACTAAAACGTTTACATATACATTCGCCAATGGTTCTAGTTTGTGTATATTGTTCAATACAACTGAATTGGGAGCAATGTATTTGCGGAGCATAATGTGCTTATGATTTTAATAATTTCCTTGCTATATTTAATAACGTTTTGAAAGGTTAATGACTGTATATAAGCATACCGAAACAATTTATCAATTTCTAACCAATAACCTGTGTGCATCTTCTACAATTTGGTCAATATCTGAATTATTCCAATACCATTTGGAAAATACAAACTCTGAAAGAAATTATGTGCCCCCAGATAGTGTAACTAACGACATTTACAATTAATTTCCTATCATATTGTCAGTTTGCTTGCCCAATTCAGTAAAAACCATGCCTATCAATTCAATCTTGGCACATACGTAAAAATACGACAGATACGGTCACATGAAATGAAATTGTATGATATACCTTGCTACGAAAACGCATAGTGAAATAATAACGACAACAACATAGAACCTGACAACGGTTCTACTGCCCTGAAATATTCTTCATTATAGCGTATGTTTTTTTCTTCTCTGAAATGCATATGTTAAAATTATTCTTTAACAATTGGATTACAATTTGGTTGGATGAACGCTTGAAAGAAAATGGAATCGTCTAGTTTGCTTGGTAAACTCGCCGATATCATCCTGAAAATCATATAAATATATAATGTCATATTACATTTGATTGATTTTATACAAACTGACAAATGCAGCCTTATAACAAGGCCTCTGCGGATAAAGTAAATAAATTTCATAATTTTATGGATCGTTGATATATGTTCTAGAGCAATTGAAGAACATGGTGTTTTCAATACGCATCTAAGTTACGTTTATTTTAGTCTCGATACCTCAAGTATGTATTGTTCACTATGACACATTACCATTTGATAACCGCAAATGACGCCAAAACTACATGTACATGTTTAAATTTGAGTGCAAATTGGTGTTGTATTCACACATCAGGTTGAGTGGGTCTTGTGTATCTTAACGCATCATTCATATTGTCGTTTCCTTTTGAGATATTTTGCTACATACTAGCAAACGTATTTATAAAAAGTGGTAAACACCCTATGTCTATCAAGTAATTGTTACAAACAAGGGACAATACTTCAATATGTTCTAATCATATCTGCAATTCCTGTTAAATTGTGCTCTGATTCTGATTAACTTATTTCATCATTGTTGCATCGTCTGAACAGTTTTACAACATGTTTATTAATATAACATAATAATAATTATAATAACACAAATAAACAATAGAATGTAAAGGCTATATAATCAAAGACCTCTTAGTTAGAATAGATTGACAATATACATAATAATTGAACTTCACTTAACTTTGTGATGAACAATTTTAATCGTCGTTCAAGGATATTGTATATGTTCAATCGATTAAGTTGCATAAGGATAGATGTATAAGAACATTAAAAGTGGAAGTATGGCAAATAAAAGTAGTATTTGCCCATGGGTTTACTGTAATTATTGTCTTCAACATTAAAAGGTGCGTAATTGATAAATGAGTCATTTGTATCGGCTATATAAAAGTCAGCAAGGGAGTTACTTGTTACTGTAATGTCGACAATTGGGTTGTATTATAGTAATTTGATTTTCATCTCTTCCAATGTATATTGCCTGTAAAAAAGTACGATAATATACACAAAAAGATGTATCGCATTTAGGACACAAACATAAGAAGTATTTTAGGAAATTATTCAGTGGTAATGCTGATAGCGAAGATATCCTTGCTTTCTATTTTGTATATTCATCCCATGTCATTTGCATTTATTAAATAAATTATGGACGTAACGGACTTTGGTATTGTAACATGCAGATATATACAAACTAAGCCATAGCGGACAAACATTCAAGGTTAAAATTACCACCCATAGGTATAAAGTCAAATCATAAACATTTAACATGCATGTTATTATGTCATGAGTTTGCATATGCGACGAACGATTGGACTAATTAATAATTGCAGAAAGATTGCACTATTGAAGTAATTATTGATTTAGTTAAGGCAATATTTTTATATTTAAATCGTTTTTTTTGTGTTTGTTATTTCGTTAAAATATCGACGCAAAGCGAATAATAACTAAAGTAAAGCCTGATTAAATCACCTTTAATAAGCTGACTACGTGCTTATGCATTACAAGTTATGCCATGATTCAGTTTATATTAGCACGATATCATTAATAAAAGCCCTCCATAACCTTAGCATACCAATCTTCATGGCAAATAAAAAACGTATTTACAACTTAAAATGAAGTCATTTCGCGTCAAAAATAAACAACAATTAAACGTGTTTAAAAACACTTCCTAACAGGACTGTTCTCATTATATATACATTTTGTTATATAGAATCTTTGAAGAGAACAAGTTTGTAAACGTTTGATATTGGATATAGGCATTTTTTTTAAACTTGCATGTATGTTTAATGATAGCATTGATATATATTGAAATGTAAAGTGAAATAAGTTTAAAACGATGAATTTCTTTTTCGCGAAAATATTCCATCTTTATCGTTTTAGCCAATTGTACTGAATCGATTGCAAAACAGACAAAACTCACAAACCCTATACAATATATATATACAATCTTTATACCAATACGTTGTGTTGGAAATTGCTTGGCATTGAATTAACACATTTTAGGTTATATAAAGGCAAGTTTTCTTCCGGAACTCTTTATAATGAGATAAAGACAAACGTGTAAATTGCGTCTTGGTTTTATAAAACAATACATTTTAGCATTTACTCAGTTTATACCGGGAACTAAATGTGCGCATTGCTTTTTATAACTATGAATACGATGAGTTATGGGATCTATGCCAAACATAACGATATACGCTTATTAGACGCATAACAGTTGAAATAATACAGTACTTAGTATAACTTTCTCTTGATTTGTTTAAAGATCACGCATGTGCCTGTATAATCAATAGTGTTGTTCGTAAAAGATACGTTTCTTGGAACATGGCTCCTATTAACTGATATTGATTCTAAGAGCCCGTATCACTTACAAATATGTGGCATGACTATTTTGTATTATGAAATAAATTATCTTGTTCAATAAATGTTCTTTGTAATAAGATTCCTTAAACACAAATAATGTTTACATGATTTTACCTACAGGGGGTTTATATTTCGTTCATGTTCTTGGTTGAAACGTATTAGCATCTAGTCCGATTGGTATAAAGCATGTGCTGCTGAGTTATTACATTACCTGTCAATAACTGAATGAGGAAAAGGTAAATGTCGTCAAACATGTAGTCCGTTTGGAAAAAAAATATTGCAAGGGTATTGTTTGTCAAGAACTGAATGAAGAAAAGGTGAATGTCGTCAAACATGGCGCTGAATATATGGCGAATCAATTTGCCTCGTCAAAATACAATATAGAACACAATGACTACAAACACGCTGCAAATAACAGCATAATTAAGCTAAATGTCAGGTCAGAAATATATGTCTCGGTCACAACGACCCAGAACACAAATGTTGGCTTTTAACTCATTATCTGTTGTAGACGAAATCGACATACGGAGGTGTTGCCCGCATAGATTAGTTATAGCATTATTCTGTCTCAAAAGACATGATGCTTGGTATTGCGCCATATTCTCGATTAAACACGATCACAACGCAAATGCGATATTTATATCATTTAAGACCTCGATGTCAATGTATGTTAAATATATTTTACTTTTTTAGTACAGATGATACTGCAATCATACGAGTCTATCAAATTGATTGTAACTTTTGCGGAATACATTGCATAGGTTATAACCTATGTATTTACATTATGGGTATAATAGAGCATGCATTAAAGATTTTATGTATAGGCTTATGTTCAACTAATTAGTGCAGACATATTAAAACTTGTAATACGGATCGTCATTTGCAATACGCCATGTAGAAGTAACACCAACTTACTTCTTCTGAAATTAATCTACATGCAAGTGTATCTAGTTTTAAGAATTGCATAAGTTGGTCCGCATACGTTTACGACGCTGCGTAGCAAGTTCGAATTTTGATATTTATTTGATATTGGTCTATAAATCACACGTTAAAACATTTCCTGGAGTACCCTAGACATTAATTTCATTTTGCCATATTATTGTAAAAGGCTCCTAGAGGGCTAACAGTTTTTGTCATATCACATCAAATATCAAATAACAACCATAACGACACAGTTATTAATGCACCTTACTGTGAATAACCACATCCGCTGGGTTCAAAGCGACAACGATAGTTTCCAAACAAACATATATCAATTTATACTTCGACTGCATATTTACTCCCAATAAAACGAATTTATTGTGTTTGAGTATCTCCTATTTTGCTCGTCGATAAGTTAAGTGAAATTATGTAATATGATGATGAACTTATTTTTATTAGCTCCTGTAGTGCTTTGTCAACCGCTGCCGTCAAAAAATACACTTTTCAGCTGAGAGTAAATCTTTATTTACGCGTCGCGTAAATTATTATGGTATTATTTGATGTTGTTATTGAAAATAAGTAAAAAACAAGAGATGTGTTTGTCAGAAATACAATGCCCCCTACTGCGCCGCATTGATACATGTTTTTTTTCACCTTTGCCTTTAAGGATGACCTTGACCTTTCACCACTCAAAATGTGCAACTCCATGAGATACACATGCATGCCAAATATCAAGTTGCTATGTGAAGGGACATAGAAGTTATGAGCATTTTACGAAACCTAAATGCGAAACCTAAATGCAAAGTGTGACGGAAGGACAGACGGATGGACGGTCCGATCACTATATGCCCTCCTTCGAGGGCATCAAAACAGCAGTAACACATTGTCAACAATAATTAAATTCTAATGTTTTAACATACTTGAACCATGCAGCAGATAATATATAAGAATAAATGTGTATAACATGCAAATGAAGGTGTTAATTAGTTAAACACCTTACAAGTTTGTAATGTAGTTGCACATTAAATACAAACACATTTCAATAAGATGTATGCAAATAACGTAAACAACACAAGAAACGTGTACAGCATGCCAAGAATAAAGGTACAAGAACGGTGGCTTTGCAGGTATTACATTCGAGTGTATGTACATTCGTACACAATATGTACAAACAAATGAGGAGTGTCAAATCAATCAGTGTCGGAAAGTAAGTAACATTGGGCTGGTAGTTGTATCATGATCGAAACTGAGCAATATGACCACGTAAAGAACGTTTACCACAAAAGCAAGATCTCGTTCATCATGGCTAATTTGGACTAAGTTCTGGATATATTTGTTAGTTTAATATGTATATACATATCGAGATATCGGTATATTGCATGTTACAACAATAGATACAATTAAGAGATATTTCCATCATTTATCATGGACATATGGGCTGTTTATACGTATATACTTTTTTACACATGTATAACGTCTAATTGCATGTTAAACTGTGATTAGTATAGGTATTTGCACTGTTGTACATGTCTTATTACTTGTCATACTGTGTTTAATTTTATTTTACTTATAAATCACTAATAGTTTTTGACGTCTTGCTGCATCTTATAGTGTTATAATTATAGGATTTTACTTAAAATGGTATTAAATGTAAGTACTATAAATGTTTGCTGTATCAGAAAATCTTAATGGTCAAGCAACAAAATACCTTTAGCGGCGAACAAATCTATGTGAGAACATAATTAACAGCATATAACAAGGACTTTATACTCTTTTATATCTCAACAAAGACCATGCGATCATTAAAACTATTAAATATATAGTGTAAACATTGCTTTCAAAGAATGATACAAAATATCACGCACGAAATTTCGGCGTTCTATTTTCTTTACTTTATGTACACACTTAGTTCCAAGTAGAATATATCATCCAATGAGTTTAACAGCAATATATAATGTAATACAAGCGATGATAAATAATAAACGTTAGTAAATATTGTGTGTGCATTAGAATGAAAAGAAACCCATATATACACCAACAACTGTCAAAAGTTGTTTTTAATTGTATCTCGGCCAATAAAACAAATCTTAATTTATTATATAAATAAAATAAAAGACTGAAAATTGCTTGGAACAAATATAAATATGTTATGATTGCGTGATATGCGAGATTTTTTAATATTTGTCTCATTTTATGTGTAAATAATATCGGGCTTAATTATTTAAATTTAATAATAAATACATCTTCCTGGTAGTATTAGCTAGTGTGATCAAATAAGTATATTGTGAAGACTGACACCAAACGCGCTGAAAACAAACAACACATATTATTTGACGACATCACACATGTTGTTAGTTTTATAACGATATTTGCTGGTCATTGAACAAACTTTCAGTCAGGAAATGTAATGACGTTATCAATGAAACCATAACGCATACATCTGAAGTTAATAAACTAAATTCCAGTTCGTTTATACTATAAAAAACAAATTATGTGCGCTATACCATATTAGTGTACGTTGTCTGAAATAGTCAAATATGCCGAAGTCTTCAATACACTTCTCTAAATAATATGTAAAGAGAACTTCATACATATGTTCTCCAAACATATGATTGGTTGTTATACATTCCGTGTTTCACAGATAGTATAAATCTAATATTAGTGCAGACTGTTTCAGTTGGTCATCCGTCAATCTACATGTAACTGTTACCTCAACAGACGAAATTATGTCAGTTTTGCAGGCATTTATAGTTCCGATTAAAGTGCGTACTGCGAATAAGCGAAAAATAATTGTTTGTCACAGAATGGGCTTGATGTTGCAGGAACACATCCGACCGACGATTCTTATTTTAGAAACGTTATTTTTCGTGTAAAACAATACGCATACCTCGTTTATTTATCATGTGAAATAATTATGTCTGTAAAATTGTAAGCTAAATCGAATGTGACAGTCTTTGGTTAGCATCAGTTTGTGTATTTGTGTGCGAGAATTCCAATATTTGATCATATTTTGCATACCCATGTCATATTCTCAAGTATCAGACAGATCAACTTGTGTTACCAGACGGCTTGCATATTGTGGTTTTAATAACCCTACATGTTCATGCTGGTAAAAGCAAATGATATGTTAACACGATTACATTTCTCTTGCAACATTGTAACCACTAAAGCTAAGATTCGTCGGATTTAACGCAGCATGAAATATCATGCAAACACTATTTGTCTGGATTTGCAATACTTGTTACAAAGGGAATGTACTAATAGGCAAATCGCTGCAATTGAGATGAATATGTCGTTGTTATCTGAGGACAAGACAAGGGTTCTCCCGTGTCTTAGGTTTTACCAGTTTTGCCTATGATTTTTAAGACATTGCAAATTATTAAGAGCTTTCTTGGGATTCCCATTCGTTTCAGCAATCTTCTAGATGTTCAGGACGTTATGTCTGAGGTAGATGAGGTTGATGTTGTTCCTAGGAGACTGTCTTATCGCACATGAATACATATGATGTAGTTTAAGGGGCAACACAACAGGTACACCGGGATAATATGTAATTCCGTTGAGGCCAGCTCATCGGTGTTGGTAGAAACTAGATAAGATGACCGAGTAGTATGTTCAACGATTTGTTCTGTGTGTGTTAATCTGATGTTAGTATCGTTATAACATACGGTATTAATGTCAGGTTATTAGAGATTCACTTGAGTGTATATATGATGAATATTTTAACAGCTGGCTTAATATGTTGCTTTTTTCCAAATAAATGTTAAGTTTGTTGATATTTTTTGTTAATCTTTGTGTCGGAACATTTAACGGTGTCTTAGTATTTTACTAAAACAACATGGAAATAATAGTTATTTATAATTTAATAAGAAAATTGTAACAAGCCACACTTACCCAATCATTTTCTTCACCCAATTATGTATAAAAGAATATATAAGATAAATATTAAGCTTGCTATGACAGCGTATTTGCAGATCCTCGATTAACATTTTGACAAAAGCGACGGAAATGCGGGATACGCTACGTTAATTGTCGTTTTCCACAGGGACCTATTGGTTATTCTGGCTTATTAATAAACTGTTTTGCGTCTTTGAACTGGTTGGTACAGCTATGTTTTATTTTTACCCGTTGCTTTATTTAAAGCTTAATAATTGAGTTCATAATATCATCAATACCACGTAAAGTTATTTTTTTCTAAACTACAATGTTTAAATGATGTATTCCAAATTCATAAACATAACTTCTTATCATGTAATCTTGCTAACCCGTACGTGAACCGTGCGTAAGACTATTTAATCAATACTATTTAATCACCATCATAACTCTGCTTTATTCGGAAATGATATCCACATTTAACTGACAATGTCTCATTGTTCGGATACATGTTTCTTTGATATAGGGATACCAGACAACTTAATTGCACATGATTCATAACTAAAGAGCATTTCTGTGCGATTGTATTACATTTTTTTCAGGCAACATTCTGTAAATATGCAATGTTTCATAACCAATAAATTTTAACGTTTCGTTTTTTATGTGCGACAATAAAATTATCGGACTGAGAGTTATGAAAAGTACATTAAAGTAGAAAGGTTCGAATCAAGCTAGCTTCTAAATGTTCCATGAACATTTATATTGTCAATTAATTTGTTTCTGAATAACAAGTTAAAACACAGTAAACTGGTCTAAGAGCCACGAAGAAACATCAGCACACGAATAATTCTATAATGTTGCTAGTTTAGGTGTTGATGAGGGTAAACGAAGAAATAGCAACCGAAAACGACATATCTACTGCTATTTACAAATGAGAATGCAATCATGTCTTAGAGTTTGGAACACATCGTTATTGATTGTAAATACGAGTTAAATTTAAAAATCTAATTATTGATAACATATTACACATAATAAACAATACACACACATGCATATTATAAACACGCATGAAAACAGAATAAAGCATAATATATAAAAAAAAATGGTTATTTCAAATCGCGAAATTGAATAAATGCAAACATTAGACATCGCACCCTCGCATTATTGGATAGACACTTGAACGAGGAATGGTATGTAAAATATATACGGATTCCATATATGGTATGACTAATAAAATTCTGCTTACTCAATTTAATATGTTACGAACAAGTTCACGTTGATACAATTACGTTTTCTCGTATTTGTGGTAGAACCTAAAATGGTGTCTATTCGTTTATTCGTTTTTGTTCTAGAACTAATATTGTGTATATGTCGTATGAACTTTGATGAACATATAAATGTGGGTTTTCAAACAGTGTACATGACTTACGTACGTGCAGTGGTTTTCTGCAGTGCAGAAAATTGTTTTGCAGTTGAATAAAACTGAACTGTCGTTTACTTACCAGTTTTATTTATTCTTTGCGATTTAAATTTAGTAGGAAAAAAAGAATATTATATAGACTCGCTTTAGATGGCTAGGCTTATTTAATAATGCCTGTGTACGTCATTTTATTGTAAACTTGCAAACAAGATATATTTACATGTTAAAACTTCTTTCGTGCTCTCCTTTCTGGACACTATCTGAAAAGAATTTATTTTTGCTGATTGCTGTCATCATAAAGACACAGCATACGGTTTCAAATTGTATAATAACTGAGATATAATGCTCCGTATAGCACCCAGTATTCGTGTCCTATCAGCACATAAAGTTTAGTACATCCATTTATTTTTAAATCGATGTGACAGGCAAAGCAATACGACGTCTGTTATATTAGACCAACGTAAAATCTGATTATAACTTTAGATCGAATTGACGGTTATAATGGATTCTAGCTGACGATGATATATCTGAATATACACATAATTAAAACTCATAAGGGATTCGCATCAAACCTCATTCACTGACATGCATACACTCTTAAGCAATTTTAATTTACATAATTACATGCTTTATCTTAGGTTCCAGATTGTTCTTATAAAATTGAATACCAATACTACTCATGTGTTAAAAACATTAATCATGATCACAAGAAACAGTGATTAACATAATATATAATTAATACTTGCATATCATTAAACTCAATTTTAGCCTAATAAATAAACCCATGTTATTAAATTTTGTTTTAAATTGATGTTTTATTGTTATAATTTCATCGTACAAATCCTTAAGTATATGTTTCTATAATTGTTATTAATTAAAAACCTTTCATTACTGATATTTCGTGACCTGTTGTATTCACGTATATTTTGAAAACGAAAAAAAATGCATATCTCCTTCTTATTTAGTTATAATGGACCTTATAACGCGGTTGTCATATAAATCAGGCATAAGCTCACGTAGTTTGCGCCGAATAACCACCTTACATTATCTCTTAACACTAATTTTCTAATTAAAAATACTACAATCAGTGACGATATATGCATATATTTACAATATCCTCAAACGGGTTATATCTTTACTTATACGTGATAACGGTAATGAAAACCGAAACGTTTGAAAACAAAACAATGTTTCTTGTAGTTCTTATGCATAAAAAAATTGACCTTATCCTTTTATCTACCATGAACAAACCCTTCACAATATTTAAAACCCTCTTTCAACACCTATCATATAGTCAATAAGTAATACAACATAGTGTTAGATATATTGTCACCAATATAACGACACAAAATATGTCGAAAACAATATTCGATCATATATTTATTTAAATCTACTTCATAAACTTCCAATATATTTCAAAATTATTATAGCGTATCAACAGTAGTACTATATGCAGGCTTTATATAACTCCTGTTTATATAAAGGTATCGTTATACATGACTTAAAATTAAAAGTAAGTCTCTTTTTGTATACAACACGGATGCGTTGAGAAATGAAAAGCTTCAATATACGTTAACAAGAAAAATAGTACCAGAAAACAAGAGGATCATGATGGTTCTCGGGGTCTTACTTTAGTTCACGAACACAAAATTTTAGAGACCATACCAAAGGTCAAGTTTGTTATCTCACTTGATTGAAAGTCAAACATCACCATTTTTTGTCATGATTAACTTCATCAAACCGATTGATAAATGTGGCACCCAGAGTAGCAACTCTTGTTATATACATTTGACCAGGTGAGCAAGTTTCTAAACGCAACTGACCAATAATCTTACTTTGCTTCGATATTGTCAAGTTTTAAATTTTACCATTTTTTATTAAGCTTTATTCAGTTACGTGGCATCTGTAGTAAAGGCAATGGAATTTGTAAGATTTAACCTTTTCACCGTGTTTGTTTGGGCTGAGTTTCATAAAGATTTTATCATAAATATGGCCTAGACATTGGTAACCAAGTTGTTCTAAGAGTTGAGCTGGCGACCTATGTTATCAACATAGATTTTAGATAATTACCTTCGATATATCAATATTGTAAATAATATACGGTGAGCTCATGAACGAAATAAGAGTGTTATTTTATTGCAATAATGCTAAAATAATAATCCGCATTAGTCTGCATGTGTGTTTCCTTATATTGCACATAGTCACATGTGTGTTCCAAAAAGTATACATGCGAGTGTCGATTTCGGCTTACACTTGTTCGTTATGAAGTCGCAAAATACTGTATTGATGGTACAATTAAAGGATTGGGTATTAATATTATAAAATAGTATTAACATTGAAATCGTAAACAGTTTATCCGCTTTAAAAAGTGTATCCATTTTTTCCCACTTGTTCCTAAGTTATATATTAATCAGAATGAACACTTGCATGTTAAAAGGTGGATATTATATCGACTCTCTGTTTTCCGACTATCAGATTTTTGTAACTATCGGCAAAGATTTACAAACTCTTTGTAAATGTAGGTCTGCAATATCTGAACGCTTCTTTCATAAGTGGCGGTCATTATAGATCGATAAATACTTCTCAGAAAAAGTATTTCGCATGTTCAAATCAATCGCGTCTGCTTATAGTACACCACGATTATTTTCACATTTGATTGTAATGTGCCATCCTATCTCAATCTTACTTTACTCGTACATAAATGGCAGAGAAGTGTGTTGTCATTTGTTTTACGTCTTGAATACTCGGAATTGATTATAGCAAACAAGTCGTGTATGCGTTTAAAGATGTTTTTCGTATTAAAGCGGACGGATTGTTACAATTGCTCTTCAACATAAATAAAATCAGAATTGTGTATTGCTTATGCATTGATTTAAGTGCACAAACTTTTCAAACCCTCGTTTGGTTAATCGCTTATATATATGATGACACGTCTCTACAATTGTTCACAATATTCTTTTTGCATTTACATAGAATGCTATTTTCACTATGTTTAGTCTAACGAGCACGTGTATGCACTGAAAACAAGTGTTAAATAGGTTTGTTCTCTGATTGATGTTCTTTATCACGTGTTTTAAATTAAACCACATATTATGTAAAGGTGATATGTTTCTCAGATTTTGATCGACTTACATATTCAGACATATGATTCCCCAATAGAGCATATGGATAATATTAGGGTATTATAAACATCATCTGTTTTATAGGTAAAGGTCGCTCTAAATGTTTTTTCATATGAACATCGTATTTTCTTTGGCATACATAATACTGCAAACAGTTGTGCTTGCAGTAAATGAGATAGGCATTATGTAGATCTGAAAATATATCGGGACAAATAGTGCAAGAAATGTATATTGTTATTGTCACTGTTAGCAGAATAGAATAACCAAATATAAAACACTGTAGCATATGTTTGATAAAGTCAAAGGCGAGCGAAATGCGCAGACGAAACACTCACACGTCATTTATTTTATTTGAACACGTCTCACAAACGCATTCAAATATGTATATATTCCCAATAACGAATTTTAAATCAATCATTTGGCCAAGATTGTGTCCTTGAATTGTATTATTGATTGTAAAAACTACAATTATTTGTGGCAATGTGTAGTTTGTACTTTCTCTCACGAATGATAAACTAAAAGCAAATACACAGTTGTTTAACCTGTTCTCCATCTCGTTCAGCTTAAATGACTGAAAGCATATAGTCAACATTCTAAAATGTATATTGTATCAAAGCCATGTATATTTGAGCAATCAGTAATATGTTTACTGTGGCATATTTGTTCGCTCAATGCTTTGTTATTACCTCCCTGCACACAATATAAATTAATATGGTCACGCATTTAAACACATTTTGTCGATATTCCATACTCAGAAGCATTTATCGAGACAATTTCCTACATACTTGTATTACAGTTTCGTTAAAGACAAGACCATACAGCTTTATGATGCGATGTTGTACCATTAGCCTTTAACGAAAGAGAGCAAATGTCGAACAAATATGGGCTTAACCCAATTGAAAAGAAAATAACTCTTCGGTTCAAAATGTGTTTTTGCATCAAATCTGACATTAGCAGCACATTGGAAATAGCGAAACCTTTTGAATTGTATTTTACAAGTTATGTTTGGTCAATCCGATTAGCATCTCATCTAAATGATGTGGTCTAAATCACAACGTTGAAATGAAAGCAAAGATATTTTTGAAAGTTTTATCGAGCAGACATTTAAAAGCTAAGACGTGAGCAGTAACGCTACAGATCTGTTCTACAGATTAAATTCTAACTTCTACGAAGCGAATCGCCCTAGGTTCCAACGCAATTTTATTGGTTACTGTAAGACGTATGTATTGACATATTAAAAAGGACGTTAAAACATATAAAACGACTTATATGAGCAAATGACTTTTCAAGTGGTATCAATAGTGCATTATTAATGTTTTCACAATTGTGTTCACACTCAACCGAATTCCTTTGAGAATCTGCTAAGAATTCGCTGAATGTTAAATGTTTTATTCATAGAGGATACCAATATGAACTAGCAAAACCACTTATTGCAAGCCAATAAGAAAACAAAATTCTTATTTGTCTTTGTACATACGAGTAAAAACAACAGATTCACCCGCATTCACTTTATTGATTAATAATCAACGAACACAAAAAGAAGTCAATATGTTTGCCTGAAATCGTTTTAAAGTTGGAATATACAAAATAGTTACGGTTATTCTTAGCCGACCAATCAATGCCTGCTCATTTAGCACATTTAATTCAATCACAGTAGTTGTTAAAGAATCATTAATATTTATATGTTAAACGATGAGTTTGCTCAATGTGTTTTCACCAATTCAATTGTAAATTGTTCATGCTCATTCATTTAAATAATTGTTGCGGAATTTTACAGACAGACGGAATGACCTTTGAGCGATAAATCTGAAACTAACATTTGCAAAAAACAGTCTGATTCTGAGAAATCCGAGGAAAAATTACATGTACACATATTTATATTATCAGTATGTATCAATAACCGTTTTACAAAAACAATGGGCGATTTATGTAGTTAAAACAGAGGCTTAAAACCGTTCCTAAAACAAAAATGGCGATGTATGTCGTTAAAACAGAGGCTTTACCGAGATAGATTAATCAAAGTACTTTCCTCCGATTAATTATCCGTTTGGTTCTGGTTTGATGCAAAGTTGACATTGCGGGTGCAATACAAAATATGCGGAAAATCCCACCAACCAATAATTTATTTGTAGTGGCTTTAAACATGTATAATTTTGCATTCAGATCATGATAATATAAAACGTTCCAGTCAAAATATGCATACTAGGTCTATTGCTCATATAATTTATTGTAAAACCTTCAAGTTCGGCCTAACGAAAGACAACCTATTTGCATGAAGGGGTCACAATGACCATACCTTCTCTTAAATAAAATTCTAAGCTCAATACATTGAAGACATGACATCGTATATCCATTAATATGTCAGAACGAACGTCACGCGTATCAAAATTCACGCTTTGCTTTACCTTATGGCCTAGCTACTTATTAAATATTAAGTGTAATCCGTCTATGTGAACATTTGTCAGTGTAGTCTCAATTTTTAAAACTTATAAGAAATTTCTAGGAAAATAAAAAAGGCTTTCCCAAACAGGTGGAAAACCAAATGTGAACGAGCGTCGATGACGGAAAGTTTGATTTCCAGTAAATCATGATTATTTTTAAAGAGTATTGTTTTGGATAGGAGCTCTAATAATTACTATGCTTCATCAATGTACGCAAACAGACATGGGTATGAGAGTTTACTTGGTCTGTTAGATTTATGCACTAAGTCTATAAATTGTTGCAACGTAAGTCTTAAAGGGGCCTTTTCACGTTTTGGTAAATTGACAAAATTTAAAAAAAAAGTTGTTTCAGATTCGCAAGTTTTCGTTTTAGTTATCATATTTGTGAGGAAAAAGTAATTCTGAACATTGACCATGCTCTAAAATAGCCATTATATGCATGTTTTGACGATTTAAAAACCTGAAAAATGATAAAGCGTTGCAACGCGAAACGATTGAATAATTTGGAGAGTTCTGTTGTTGTCGTTATATTTTGTGAAACTACGAGGATTTCTTATATGAAGTATAGAATACACCCTTCATTGTATGAGCACGGATAGCCGAGTGGTCTTAGTGGTAGACTTTTACTCCAGGATTCCAGGAGTCAGTGGTTCGAGCTCTGTTGAGGGTTACTTTTTTTCTTCTTTTTAAAAATTTCATTCTTGATTGTTTTCGGGAGCGTTTTAATTCCAATGTTTACACATTTATCAATATAAAGCATTTAATAAAACACTTTAATACATGCCAAAATCTGTGAAATGGCCCCTTTATGTGATTGTGCAAATCCATCATTTCCCCTTACGAAATTACAATTGTTGTCCATTTTCTGCGCCGTTATGCTTCGTTCTCGGTGGTCTTACTTTCAAATGTTATATATATTGCAATTATATGCAGTTTTATTAATTGCTCTACAAACTTATGTTCGTTCGCAATTTTTACGTCTACTTCAATAAAGTGTGCAAAGAGCGCTCCCAATGTTAACAGACGAATTTATCTTCGTTTTTTTTATTTTATGTCTGAATATACACTATTTATATCACTATATAAGCGTAATCAGACTAGTTCGTCAAACTTGCATGAGTCGAAAGCCGACATTTAAATGTTCATGCTTCAATAAATGCATTATATATAAGTTAAAAAGCATGTAAATCCATGAACACTAGAGATGTACATGTTTGCCCACTTATCGTCGTTGTAAACAAAGAAACGTTTACCACCAAAACAAGATATATTACTTTATGCTAATTCAGATTGCTATGGACGTGTAAGCGACAAGCAGACCAAAAGCAATGTGTCCTTTCTTTCAATCGTCCACAATGTAATTAATTCAGCTGTTTAAGACTTAGCCAAGTCCATACAGCGTTATATGAGGAATTTAGAACACAATTATCTAATCGAACAGACATTAGTTTAGAAGGCTTCCTGTCTTGAAATTCAGACTATACCATTTGTTCAGACAAAACATAATTATGTAAACCCAACTGATGGAGAGCGTTCTACTTAAACCTTTTCTTTAGATCGTCGAGTACCTTTTTCTCGTTCGCAGAGTTCCTTTAGTACTTTCTGAGACAGAGTCTGATTAAGTTTATAACCGTGCACAATAACACTCATTTCAGAAATAAATATTTCCCCTCATATAGGCACAACCACTCTTAGCTATGCACATTTCCTTATATGTTCGTTCTATCAGAAAATTTAAATTAGGAGACGATTTGTTTAAGACTTTCAAGTGAAGCTGATAGTAGATTGCCTATTGTGCTTTAATTGTATGTTCGACTCCTATATAGATTGATAAATGTTCATGTTGTTGAATGTGTGCTGATCCGTTTACATCCAATTACAGATTCGCTGGAGCTGCAAAAATGCAGTCGACAGTTTCCTGATGAAGTTCGACAATGTCATCATAGAGGTTGTTAGTAGGATATTACAGCAAGTGTATACAGGAACGTCTTAGTACGTAAGAATCTGTCAAACATTTGAGATATTCACTAGAAGCATTGTTGTTGTTTTTCTCAAGATACAACGTCAATTTATCAGGATTTTGTTTAACTTCGTCCCTTTAAGTTTTTGTATTCCAATGAGATTCCCCGGACTATCAAACTGATCACTACCATCTCTCGGTACATATGTAGACAACATGTTTTAAACACGTGAAGTTAAATTTTAAAACATCAAGTTGCATTTGCATTTGACATAATGTGTATATCACACAAAATAGGTGCGGCGTTCCTAATTATTCGTAGGATATCTCAAAACAACTTCAGTAGCAAAAACATATATATTTGACAATAAAGAGCATTATCATACACCACAAACATAGTTTCATGTTACATATTTTGCAAACAAAGGTGATAATTAACGGAGACTAGATGGACAAATATTTTATCTAGTGGAAACAACAACAACAAATATAAATTGGAGCAATTGTTATTATACGTGACATTGTCCTGCCATCGTATAGGCATGTAAGACCAATACTATCATCTGTTTATGCATTAAAGAAAGTCAGTCAAGTGTTTATAACATTTCGAGAGTAAGGAGCAGCAAATGCCTGGGCTCATTTCGCATGGAATGCAAATGATTAGATACCCTTTATCCAGACAACCATAGTTCGCATTTGTAATTTAAAACATTTATCTAATCTGCAGAAAACACTTTGAAATGTTATCATAAACATTCATCATTAGACGTGACATTATATTTCTCATAATTATCATACAAATATCACCGCTTGAAAAGTACTTAAACAATAAATTGGATTAATCTGTCGAACACAACAGTCAGAGTAATTATAATGATGTTTGCCATATTTATTTTGTTTTAATATACACAAATACTAAATGGACTTTTGATTAAGAAATATACCAGTTTTTTTCTATTACTGATTATCGCGAATACGAAGTAACGCAACACAATCTAGTGTTACAATAAACATTGAGTCTTAAAAACATTTCAACAAATACGTATGTTATGCTTTTTTTTAATTGTGTTGCACGGTTGCGAAAGAAGTTTTTATCTTTAAGCATGAATACGTTTGCATTCATATCTTTGTTAAGCACGTATGAAAGACGAAACAGTTGTCTATTACTACATTTAATGTATAGTTTTGTAATAAATCAGGCGAGGCTTAGAATAGTATAACGGCGAGGCTTGCCGAGCCGTTATTTTATTCGTGCCGAGCCTGATATATTACAAAACGATGGGACAGTAGCCTGTTTTCTGTGTATCATACCACATTTTCCTAAAACTCTTCAAACCAATCCATTTTTTTTAAATCTTAAATGTACGCTGATTTTGCTCACCGGCTTTGACAGTTTGACATACATGAAGCAACGGCGTTCGAAAAGACGACACGGATAATCGCTTATTTTAAACATCGTATAGCAAAAAAAATTGTTTGCACAACGAATGGGAAGAGTGCACCCGCTTTAATTATAAACGTCTTGAATTGGACATCAGGAACGGACTGCAGCGACAAATTTAACGAAGAACACATTTCACCGAATAGTTTGAAGACGCATTTTGGAGATGTGTATTGAAATTGACATTTTGATGATGGTGTCAATATTGACATAAGCGTGTTTAATCGTTTGTTTAATAGTGGAGGATTAGCATATAGTTATCATTGGTCTTGACTTTCTGTGCAACACTTGCGAGTGCAATGACTTCATGTTGACCATGATATAAAAAAATTATATCAGGCAACGTTATATAAGGCAGATATCAATGCGGTGGTATGATAAAATAAAATCCCTTATTTGTGTTCATTTTACCACATGGATATTATTTGAATACGTTTACAATATAACGTCAATAGTATATGATTATCTTGACCATGTTGGTGGATATGCGTTTTTTTTACTTCTTTACCTACTTTAAATTAAGTTAAGATGTTGTAATTTGAAATGTATTAAGTGATAACTATTTGGAAAAAAATATGAAGAAAAACACCAACCTGTGGTTACAATTTGCCTATAGAGTTAATGCAATCAAGCAGCTAGTTTGCAGTAGAAAAGACGACATTAACCTTTTTTTATAAATGAAAACCTTGTTTAAACATTATTTTATGTAGAGTGTAACTTTAAGTCTGTCGGTGAATAGATTTTATTTTCCCTTGAATAAAAGAGCACTTAAGAGATCCCACTGTTCTCCGATACTGACAATCCTTAAATCAATTCTTAAATTGCTGTATATAGGCAGAACTCGTTTAATGAACATCAGGTGTATACGGAAAAGACTTGTAACGTAAGAACCCCTACGGACAATTGCTGTAATTACTGAAATAAATGCCATGTCCTCAAAATATAAAATAGATTGAACCATTAAATTATAGTTTTCACTAGACACCTACTGTTTTTGAATGCGAAACCTGATAAAGCTGAAAAGCTATAACATGCGGATCAAATGGTTTATGCTGTGAACTGTATTCCGGTCGATTAAAAGCCATGCTATATCCGATCTCTCAACTTACTGTAAGAAGTGAATGCTTCACCAAAATAGAACGACCGTGCACTACGATTCCGTAGTTTTGGTACATTTGTTGCAGCAACCCCATTAGGAACTAAGGAATAGCTATATTTTTGACGTCTGATGTACGCATTTGGAATGATTTACTAGTGCATATATACACCGGCAGCATTTAAATGTAACTAATTGTGTTCGAACGTTGACAGTTTATTGTAATATGATTAGGACCTCCTTAAAGTCAAGTATCGACAAGTATCGACAACATCACTTTGTTTCATGGATAAACGATATACTATTCAAACTTGAACATAATTAACTAATACTAGATATGTAGTTATAGACAACGAAGCATTCATTCAATCAAGCATCGATATTATGTTGTATTTAATTAAACCCTCACATCTTATCGGCATGGAGAAATGAAAGATTTATTTAGAAAGATCCCTGTTTAGTCGATAATTGCATTGATAAAAAGAAACATTAGTATTAATGATCTTACTGAAGTAAGACGATTATGTTTATCACAATCAGCCGCAGACATTTCGGTATCATTTTGTAATAAGTGCGTGGCATATTTTGCATTTGCAACTTGCTATTGTAATTCTATAAGTAGGTATTATTCGATATTCATGACAACAACAATGCATACAAATTGAAAGTTTGTAAAGGAAATATAAAACAATAATATGCATACAGAAGTTCGAGTGTATGCTTTTGTTAATACTGATGCACATTGGTCATCTTCGTGAACTTAGACATCAAGTATATCAGTATAAATTCAACTATATATATATATATATATATATATATATATATATATATATATATATATATATATATATATATATATATATATATATATATATATATATATATATATATATATATATATATATATATATATATATATATACATATACATATATAGCCGTAAAGACACACGTAAAAGGCTTTTATAACATTAATATACATAATGTTCAACTAGGGCAGACAATATACATAATGTAAAACTAGGGAATACACTGTTCAAGTTCTTTATCTCGATAGTAATGAAACCAACAACAAGCATTGACACTTTAATAATGGCATAGTTGCACGGACACGAAAAACGTATTTATCCTGTCACATGCCTTTAAATCAGCCTGATAACCCGGTAACCTAATATCCCAAAAGATATTAGGCTAGATGACCACGTGACCTTGAATATCCGTCAGTTGCCCTCCGCGCATGCGCACGCCTGTACTATTTTCTATAAATAAAATATACTTGTTTTCAATTAAAAAAACAACAAAATACATGTAAAGCACTACATTATTATTTTAACAGCATAAATTCGTCTTTTTGTATTGAATTAATAACTCGATTTCTCTGTTGTTTAACAAGATGGAAGCTAGCTTAAGCGTTTTGCATGACGTGACGTAACAATGTTTTTGTTCGCGCGTGTTTTTCCCATATTAAATATTTAAACACAAAATACTCGAAAACTAAATATTTTAGAAACATTTCAGCGAATGTGACAGGATAAATAGAATAATAGGTTGGTGACGTGGATGGAGAATGGTTATCTGGCAAGTCGGAGGAAGTTATCGGGTTAGCCTCTTCGGCTAACCCGATAACTTCTTCCGACTTGCCAGATAACCATTCTCCATCCACGTCACCAATCTATTATTCTCTATATAATACTTTAGCATCAGTCAAGGCCGTTTTGATTTATTTCACAATGCGTTCAAGACCTTTTCAAACGGACAGCTATAACATAGCCTACATTCAGATACTAGCATCTTTATTCAATCGTTGTAAAAACGATATGAAAAAATACATTTCAGAAATCAATGCATCCGACTTACATTATATACACACGAAGACTATTGCAATTAAAGTGGAGTCCATTAATTGTTAAACTAATTTGGGTTAGCGGATGATAACGCTTAGTGTCCCATTATTGTGTTACTTGCGTTGCGTTTTTCCTATTTAAATTATATATAATGTAATCTTTTAAGTATACATCAGGCATATGATACATTTCGGTCAGTTAGTAATTATATAGATAGCGACTAAAAGCGATGAGAGAATAGAGCGGAAATTAATAGTATGCGATTCTCACCAGGCATTGATGAAATTTAGTAAATAATTCGATATGACATATTGGCATATTGCAATTATGTAAATTATGTAAAAACAATTTTCTTCACGCTAAGCTTGAAACTATTCTGTGAACATTCCTTCTAATGACAGATAAAACGAGTGGAGACAAAACGTATTGCAAATGTAAACTCGTCTGTCATGTTTTACACCATAAATGATAAAGTAGTGATGCTTTTCCCGACAAAGTCACGGCTTGTCGCTCTGTTGGACACATAGGCGCACTAGATCAATCATATGATACAAGAAATGCGACATACAGAGCAGCGAAAGTTATAAGGTCGCTCTTCAAAAACACACTGTTTATAACTTGAATTGTGCACCTCTCACAATTCATTTTTTCTCTAAACATTTTGTTTTTATAACGGCTTTGCGTAATTGTTCGAACGCAGGAAGCCCAGTTTCAATTACTTTTAATTTAAATATTTTTCCTAGTATATAGCCACTAGCCTTAAAAATAAATTTGGCTCCGAATGTTGTTTCTTTAGCTTCATAGCATAAGCTTGTGTTAGAGCACACATGTCAATCCCAACAAAGTTGAAACACAATTAATTTTTTATTGTTGTAAGCAAATAAATATATAACACAAATTTCTAAAGAAACCGCGAAATGTTTTATTTGTGCCATATCAAACATATCATAAAACTAATTTTATTGATTAATCCGAAATTCATTGCATTATATTGAAGAAAATATTTACCTAACACTCTTGTGAAATTCTATCTTTGATTTACTAACGATGTTATATTGAAGTAAGTATGTATGCTAGTTTTTGTGCTTTCTTGTATAGGCAATTATATCAATAACGAAACTATTCAGGCATTTGCTATATCATCTCTAAGCAAAATAAACCTGAATGAACGTTCTAAGTATGCTGTATTAATCATAAAACATGTGTACGATGCATACTGTTCACCTATTAAAATGATAAAATGACAATAAAGAAATAATAGCATGATGTAGAAATACTCTGACTGAATATTTTACCAAAAACATGGTTCAACTATAACTCAAGTGCGAATCCAGTTTCCGCATCACGTGTCGATTCATTATCCACATGGGACTATTTATGTTTTGCAAGTAGTTAATACCCAAAATAAACGGCCAATAACCATCAGTCAAGCAATACGAGCTGACACGAAGGAATATCATTTGGGTAACCACATTTCAAAACAAAAGCAAGGTGAATTAACTTGCTCAGTCAAACGCATTTCTAACAATAATAATCCAATGGTGTTAACACCAAATGACCTCAATAGCAAAGTCTTATATAACATATACAGAAATATTGCTTTTTATAGAAATATACTTTAATTACTGAATGGCCTGAGGCAAACCAGAGTAGACTTAAACGCATTTTTAAGGAGAACAAACGTAAACAAGCCTTAAAGTCATCAAAATATGTAAAGACCTTACACTTTAATGATAAGTATTGATTTGAACTCACCAGAAAAGCTAATCTAAACAGCTTATGATTTGTTCCGTTTTGAAACCAAATACATCCAAAAGCTTTAAGCTTTGAGCCCAACAGAGAAAGACAACATGCAATTTAGGATATTGTGATATGTGTATCAAATGTTAAATTACAATCGTTTTCCAACATCCGTGCTATTCTAAACCGATCAACTTGTGTTACCAGACGGCTTGCATGTTATGGCTCTCATTTGCCTACATGGTCATGCTGGTAAAAAAACGTATTAATGTTTTCACGGTGACATTTTGCTTTCAACTTTTTAAACCCTGCAGCTCAACCTTGTCCGATTTAAAGCGTGATAGATCGGGAAATAATACTATGTCCGGATTTGCAATATTGGTTACAAAGGCTAGGTACTTAATTGCACATCGGTAAAATAGATGTGAAAGTGTCTTTTTTATCTGCAGGACATAATAATGGTTCTCCTGTGCCTTAGATTTTAAAAGTTGTATCTGCTAAGCTAAGATTCGTCTGATTTAAAACGTGAAAGATTGGGCAAGAATACTACGCCAGGATTTGCAATATAGGTAATAAAGGGTAGGTTCTTATTTGCACATCGCTAAAAATGAGGTGATTTTTGTATCGTTTTTATCTGCAAGACAAGACAAGGGTGCTCCTGTGTCTTGGGGTTTAATAGTGTTGCCGAGAATATTTGAGACATTGCACAAAAACCAAGAGTTTTCTTGGAATTACCATTGGTTTCAGCAATCGCCTAGATGTTGAGGACGTTAGGTCTGAGGTAGATGATGGTGATGTAGTTACTAGTACTGTCATATCGCAAACGTATACATGCGATGTAATTCAAGGGGCAACACAACAGGTACACCAGGAAAATATGTAATCTCGAAGATATCAGCTCATTGAAGTTGGTAGAAACTAGATTGGATGACCAAGTAGTATGACCAACAATTTGTTTTTTGTGTGTTGCTCTGATGATCGTTTTAACATATGGGATTGTGGTCAGGTTATTAGCAATGCACTACAATGCGTGATGATCATGTCAACAACTGGCTCAGTATATTTCTTTTTTTTAAATAAACGTTAAGATTGCTGATAGTTTTTTTTAATCTTTGTTTCTGTAAAGTTTACGGTTCATACCGTTTCTCTGAGTATTATACTGCATAAACATGCTAATAAGAGTCATTAATAACGTGTCGTTTTAAATATTAAATTACCTCTTAATATTGTTTACAAAGCGTCAACGTTAAGTGATCTATCTAACATTATATTGTACCTTGTTGACTAAGATCCGAATAACATTGACCGTTGCGCACGTTATATTAGTATCTGAATGGCGTATTTTTGTTATTATGACGTTAGATATTTTAGCAGTTATATATTACGAAAACAATGTAGGGTTAAGATTTGAGTAACATCGAATACTAACGCAAGAATTTGACAAGTCGAACGTGTTTTCTTTCCTTACGTTATCCAGTGTCGTGGTTTATACACAGACGCACACCGATAGAATCCTGCTCAGTCGTAGCATGGCGATGTCGACAATTTGACTTCTAAAGCTCGAAACGATGCCGTTGTAACTCATGAAGTCAATAAGCATTATTTACAAGCACGAGTGTTTCCAATATTCTAAGTTGATACTTGGGTTCGCTTGTTCACGAATTTTATTGTTTAAATTACGAAATATATACGAGAAAGTCGAATCTTTTTTATATTAATGAGTTTAGGCCAATATCAGCATTATGTTCGGTCCTTTAATTGTTGCGAAACCAAACCCAAAACCATGATTATGTGTCGAAAAAAATAATGTTCCTGCAATATTGGTGTTTTCGTACATGTGTTTGGAACAAGACTGAATGTTCGATGAAAAAAAAAATCCATGTTAAATTCAATATGCTGAAATCGTTTGAATCTGCTGTTTTTGTCACATATGTCTAATCCATGCGGTGAGTTTGGATTATAGTTCGAAGAATAGTGTAGATAGTCAAAGTAAACAAAAAGAGTTAGCATACACAGAGTAAATAATTTAGGTTTACACATATATACTCTTGAAAAAAAATTATTACAAACCACTCGTCCCTAATCAATTTCTTAACCCACTTTTGTATCAAAGAATATATAAGATATGAATTAATCTTACTATGAAAGCTTATTTGAAGATTCTCAAGTACCACCGTGACTTTGACAAAGCGACGAAAATGCGGGATACGCTACATTTAGTGTCAATTTCCACAGGGATTGGTTATTCCAGCGTATCGGTATATTATTGTCTGTCCGTGAACTGATTGATACAGCCATGTTTTATTTTCCCCGAATCTTTATGTAAAACTTGACAATTGAGATACTTAAATCATCAATTTAACGAAAAAAGTTATTTTAAAAGCCTACACGTTTTATATAGTGTATTCCGAATTCTTAAACATAACTATATCTCGTTTAATCGTGCTAACCCGTACGTGAACTATGCGTTAGCCGATTTAAAGGGATCTTTTCACGCTTTGGTAAATTGACAAAATTGAAAAAAGTTGTTTCAGATTCGCAAATTTTCGTTTTAGTAATGATATTTGTGAGGAAACAGTAATACTGAAAATTTTCCATGGTTTAATAGAGCCATTATATGCATCTTTTGACGATTATAAAACCTAAAAATTATAAAGCGTTGCAACGCGAAACGATTGAATAATTTGGAGAGTTCTGTTTTTGTCGTTAAATTTTGTGAAACTACGAAGATTGCTTATATAACGTATAAAATACGTTCAGCATGTGTACTCGGCGGAATAGCTCAGTAGGCTAAAGCGTTTTTACTTCAGGACTCTGGCAGGACTCCAGGCGTCACTGGTTCGAAACCTGGCCCGGGCAATGTTCTTTTCCTTTTTTTAATTTTATTCTTGATTTTTTACTGGAGCTTTTACGATCCAATGTTTACATTTATCGATATAAAGCATTTAATGAATAAGTTAAAAAATGCCAAAATCTGTGAAAAGGCCCCTTTAATCACCATATTAACTGTGCTTAATGTTGAAATTATATCCACATAAAGCTGACAATATCCATTGTACGGAATCATGTTTCTTTGAAAGATGGATACCAGACAACGTTATTGCACATGACTAAAGAGCATTTTTGTGCGATGTATTTCATTACATTTTGTCAGGCAAGATGATTTAAATATGCAATGTTTCATAACCAATCAATTGTCTCATTTAATTTTATTATGTGCGACAATAAAATAGTCGGACTTAGAGTTATGGAAAGTGCATTAAAGTAAAAAAGTTTCACATCAAACTAGCTTTTAAATGTTTTATGAACACTATTATTGTCAATAACTTTGGTTACTTTGTTTCTGAATAAAAGTTAAAACACAGTTAACGGGTCTCAGTCCCATAAAAAAAACATCAGCAGACGAATTATTATTATTATGTTGCTAGCTGTGTTGTTGATGAGGGCAAACGAAGAAATATCAACCGAAATCTGGTATTTACAATGAGTAAAAGCCTTACAACTATGTTTTAGAGTTTGGAATAAATCGTTATTGAATATAAATGCAAGCTAAATTCAAAACTAAAATTATTAATAACATATTACACATAAAAAACAATACACACATGCATACTATAAACACGCATGAAAACTGAATAAAACACAATATTAAAAAGTTAAGACAAATCGCAAAATTAAATAAATGACAACATTGGATAATCTGAACATTTAACAATGCACCCTCGCATTATTGGATAGAGACTTGATTTCAATCAAAATATTTATTTAAAAAAGGTATATGCAATAATACCAAGAATAAATATTAAGGATATTGACAATTGCTTTCTTTCTTAATGGTTTGAATAAAAACTGCATCTGGTTGATATGTTCGTGTCTTCGTGTTTCGAAGCTGGTGTGCTGGTTTTTATTCTTTATGGAAGCAAAAACATGGTAAGTAATTATAAACGTATTAAAGTTATTGTATGTTCCATTTGTGTGGTGCTATGAGGTTCTTGTGTTTTTTAAACGTCAATAGTGTGTTCTTCAACATTGACAAACTGTGATATTACGGCGAACTTTATCCGTAACTGTGAAAAGGAGTTAATTTGTTTCATTAATGTCCGTTAAAATGGCATTATATATGGAAAACACTATGCATGTACGTAATATTAATTCACTAAAAAGAATATTAACAAATCAGCAGAGAAGAAAGTTTAATTAAGGTCAATACGTTAGAATGATTGAAACTTCTAGCATTTTGTATTTTATAAAGGTTTTCTAACTTACTTTACTCCCTGAAAATCCGAATAGTTCACGATAATAATTGCAGACAAATATGTGATGTTGTTTTTTTCATACGAAGAAATCCATTCCAATCGTATGCGATTAAACTAATAGAAGTAAAAACTAGTGCAATCTTATAAAAACTAAGAAAAGATGTGGGAAAAAAAACAATTACCAAAACCGAGTGTCTAGTATGTAAGCGCTGATAAAAAAAAAACAACCGTCCATTTACTTGCGCAGTTACACTATCTTTATAGCGAGAATTATATATTCAAATATCGAAGTGTTATGTTCGCAATCTTAAACGAATATAAACGAGGAATGGTATGTACAATCTATACGGATTTCATATATAGTATACTTAATAAAATACTATTTACGTCAATCAATTTAATGTGCCACGAACAAGTTCACGTTGATATTGTTATGTTTTCTCGTATTATTGGTAAAACCTAAAATTGTGTCTATTCATTTAGTCGTTTTTGTTTAAAATCGGAGGATAATTTCGACACCCAACAAATCATAGTTTAAAAAACGCTTGGCGCCATTCAAACACAAATACAATGTCAAGTGAAACAAATTTTAAACTAGAACTTTTCATATGGGATGATAATGATTTAAAACAAGTCTGATAAATATTGTGAAAAGTGTCGAAATAAGACGACTGTCGGAATTACCCGACATTGCGCTATATTGTGTATATATGTCGTATGAACTTTGATGAACATATACATGTGGAGGTTCAGACAGTGGACGTGACTAACGTACATGCAATAGTTTTCTGATGTGTATATATATTTATTTTCAGTCGAATAAGAGTGTTCTGTCGTTTACTAACTAAACTAAGATTGTCCCAAACTCGCTTTAGATGGTTACCTTAATATCGCCTTTGTACATCATTCCATTGTGAACTTGCGCAAAACGATATATTAACATGTCAATACTTTTTTGTGCTCTCTTTCCTGGACTCTATCTGAAAAGAATCATTTTGCTGATGGTTTAATCATAAAGACATTACATACGTTTTAAAATTGAAGATGAGATGTAATGCTCCGTGTTTCACAAAGTAGTCGTTACCCATAAGCACCAATAGTTGAGTAAATCCATTTATTTTTAAATCGGTGTGACAGGTAAAGCCGTAAATCGTCTTTTATATTAAACCAAATTGAAATCTGGTGTTAACGTTGGGCGGTTTAATTGACGGTTGTAATGGATTTCTTGCTGATGATGATATATCATTGGATATACACATAATTACAATTCATATGGTATTGGCATCGAATCTCATTCACTGACATGCAAACAGTTTTTAATCAACGTTAATTTGCTTGATAACATGTTTTGTATTATGAACCTTATTAATATAATTCATTCTGATTAATTTTGCTTCCAGACTTTGGCGAGCTTACTAACGAATTTCCTTGACGAGTTTAATAAAATATGGAATGATATGACAACGAGTGTCAGATCATTTTCATCACATGCTTTTAAATGAGCAAATTAAATAAATGTTTACGCAAACAAAATGATTAATCCCGAATGTTGTTTACATTTCGTGACGTCATTTGACGTTGCAACGTCATTTCCGCAAAATAACAAAATGCGATTGGTCAATACACGAAAGCTAAGCCAATGAAAACGCTTAAAAACGTTGTATTACACATGTGTAATTTAAAAATATGTAATGGTTGTATTACATGGGATACAGGGTATAGCATGTGATAAAAGGTATCGTCAAACAGGACTTAAACATAAAAGCAAGTGGAAACCATCGTTTGATTGTCTCCATCACGGATTCGTTAAAGCGGGTATATACGATTTTGTCAAATATTTATGAATCTATATAAACTGTGTAAAAAACTTATTATATATATATTTCAATATAAATTAAAATAAAAGTTAAGAAGAACATATGTCGAAAAATGCGAAATAAGCCAGATATTTAATTCTGAAATTGAAAACGGCTGTACAGCCGAATTCGCCAGCATGTATACCATACATGTACGATGTGCATCTAAACTTAGTTTAACGGTTTATTTGAATTCCTGTAACGATATCTATTCATACGACACACGAACACTATCTCCGATCCTAATACAAAGACGAATGCTTCGGTTATTGTAGGAAAATATGAACGTCACTATCGGCTTGGGGCGCTAATTTGTCTTCGCTGCATTTTATGAAATTCGGCTTTAATGTATAATTTTTCTTGCCTATTTTGTGTTATTGTAACATATTTTATCAATATATTACAATTAAACACATATAAAAAATCGTATATACCCGCTTTAATGAATAAAAAGCTTAATTATACGTTTACACGAGAAATTGTACTAGAAACAAGAGGATCATGATGGTTCTCATGCTCTTGCTCGAGGTCACGAATACTAAATTTAAGAGATCAGACCAAATGTCTAGTTTGTTATCTAACTTGACTGAAAATCAAACATTCACATTCTTTCGTCAGGATTAACTTCATCAAACTGATTGATAAATTTGGCAGCCAGAGTGGTTACACTTTTATTTTATACATTTGACCAGGTGACATAGTTTCTAAAGGTCTTATTTTGTTAAGATATTGCCAAGTTATAAGTTTTCCCATGTTTCATTGAGCTTTATTCATAAATGTGGCATCTGTAGTAAAAGCAAGGGAGTTTGTAAGATTTAACCTTTACACCGTGTTTTTGGACTTCGTTCCATCAATACTTCACCATAAACTAGCCTCGACATTGGTAACCATATTGTTGCGTTGACCTGGTGACCTATGTTTTGGTCGCACTTCACCCAGGTTTTTATTCGTACAAGATATTATTAATATAGATTTGAGATTATTACCTTCGACATATCAGCATTGTAAATAAAAAGTTTACATTTGATTGTCGTGTGCCAACCTGTCTCAATCTAAATACTCGTACAAAAATCGCAGAGAAGTCAGTGTTCACGTGTTTTACGTCTTTAATACTCGAGATAGATTATAGCAAACAAAACGTAAATATATGTTTGTCATATTCAAACGGATTGTTACAATTGCTCTTCAATGAAAAAATATCAGAATTGTGTATTGCAAATTCAGTTATTTAAGTACACATGCGTTTTAACCCTCGTTTGGTTAATCGCTTATATAAATTGTAATACGTCTGAACAAATGTTCACAATATTTTTTTGCATTTACATAAAATGTTATTTTCATTATGTGTAGTCTAACGAGCCCATTCCTCCACTGAAAACAGGTGTTAATACAGTTAATGCAGGTTTGTGCGCTGATTGATATTCTTTATCACTTGTTTTAAACTAATCCACATATTATTTGAAGGTGATATGTTTCACAGACTTGGATCGACTTACATCTTCAAGCATATTATTCCCCAATAGATCATTCGGAATACGTGAGGGTATTTTAAACATCATCTGTTTGATAGGATATAGTCGCTGTAAATGTTTTTTTCATATGAAAATCGTATTTTCTTTGGCTAACATATTACTGCAAACAATTGTGCTTGCAGTAAATGCAATAGGAAATATGTAGATCTTGAAATATATCAGGAACAAATAGTTCAAGAAATGTATATTGTTTTGTGCGCATGTGGTTAGCAGGATACAAATAACAAAATATGAAAAACTTTATAACTATGTTTGATAAAGTCAAAGGCAAGCGGAACGCGCAACCGAAAACACGCACGTTATTTATATTATTTGAAAACTTCTGCCAAACGTATTCAAATATGTATTGTCCTAGCTAAAGAAAACTTGTAATTTAATCATTTGGTCAAGAGTGTGTCCTTGAATTTTATTATCAATACAAAAACTTGCAATAATGTGTGGCAGTGTTTTTATTTTTTACTTTCCCTCACGAATGGGAAACAAATATCAAATGCACAGTTGTTAAACATTGTATCCAACTCGTTCAGCCTAAATTATTGAAGGCATATCGTCAACATTCTTAAATGCCTATTTTATGAAATCAACGTAGATGTAAGAGATCGGTTATATGTTTACTTTGGAATATTTGTTCGCTCAAAGCTTTTTTATAACCACTCAAATACCACTCCAAATGAATATGGTTACACATTTAAAAACATTACGGCGATAGCCTTTACTCAGAGGCTGTTATCGACACAATTTCTCAAATTCGTGTATTTGAGTTTCGTTTAAGACACTTCAAAACATTATATGATGCACTGTTGTACCATTAGCCTTTTAACAAAACAAAAAAACAAAATATTTCGTACAAATTTTAATTAAACCAAATTGAATAGAAAACAACTATTTGTTTAAAATGTGTTTGTGTATCCAATTGGACACTAGCAGTACACTGAAAATAATGGAACCTTTTGTATTGTATTGTACAAGTTATGTTTGGCAAACCCAACTAGCATCTCATCAATACACTGTGGTCTTAGGGACGATTGTTTTCATTTAAAATGAGTATACTTATTTCTTGCGAACATGTGTAAGTTAACTCACAAACGTTGTTTGTCGAAATCATAATGAAAGTAAACATTTCTATGAATGTTACATAGAACAAACATTGTAAAGCTAATACGTAAGCAGTACATCTACTGTTAATGACATCTGTTCTAAAGATTGGATCCTATTTTCTGCGAACCGTTGCGGTTATATTGGTGACTTAGATACGTATATATGGACACAATAAACAGAAGGTTAAAAAATCAAGCGGCTTTTATGGAAAATGACTTTTAAAGTGGTATCAATAGTGCATTATTAATGTTTAAAAAATGGTTTTTCCCCTTAACCAAGTTCCATTGACAATCTGCTGAGAATTCGGTGAATGGTAAATGTTGTATACATAGAATATAACATAATGCAATTGCACAACCACTTATTGTCAGCTTATGAGAAAATATACTTTCTGAGTTGTCTTTGTACAAACAAACAACATATTGATCCACATTCGTTTAATTGCCTAATAAACAACGTACACAACAAGAAGTTGTGTATTTTGTTTATTTTTTCATTTTAATCCGAATACGTCCTGAACTCGTTTTAAAGTAACAATATACAACATAATAACGGTTAATCTTAGCCAACCAATCAATGCCCGCTCGTTTAGACCGTAAAAAAAAAACACAGAAATTGTAAAAGAATCAGTTGTATTTATATTTGTATATGTGTTTCCACCAATTCAATTGTAAAGTGTTCATACTCATATATTCACACTAATTGTTGCGGCGTTTTATAACAAACGCAATAACCTTTGCGCTATAAATCTGAAACTAATATTTGTAAAAACAGGATGAATTTGAGAAAGCCTTGGAAAAAAATCATTTACACATCTTTAAGGGACCTTTTCACAGATTTTGGCAGATATTGAAGTTTGTCATTAAATGATCTATATTGATATATGTAAACATTAGATCTGAAAAGCTCCAATACAAAACAATAATAAGATTAAAGAAAGAAAAGACCACTCGGAAATACGTTCTCATACAATGAGTGATGTATTTTATACTTTATTTGTCGTCGTTCTGTCACAAAATATAAGGACAATAACAAAACTCTCCATTATTATTCATTCGTTTCACGTTGCAACGCTTTATTATTTTCCCGTTTTAAAAACGTCATAAGATGCATATAATGGTAAATGTTCAGTATTACTGTTTCCTCACAAATACCATAACTACAACAAAAATAGTGCGAAACTGAATCTGCTTTTTGAATTTTCTCAATTTTCCAAAACGTGAAAAGATCCCCTGATTGGTATCAGTAGGTATCAATAACCGTTCAACAAACAAAATTGGCGATTTATGTCGATAAAATAGAGGCTGAACCGACAATTGAATGTGCAGCTAAGAGTAATTACTTATTTGGTACTGGTGTGATATAACGTGGACACTGCGGGCACAATATAAAATATGCGGAAAATCATTCCAACCAATATCTTTAATTTGTTGTGAGATGTATTGCTTTTTTATTCCGATAGTGATAAGATTAAACGTGCTGGTCACAATATGCACACTAGGTCTATTACTCATATAATTTATTGTAAAACCTTTAAGTTCGGCCCAGCGAATGACAACCTATTTGCATGAAGGGACAACAATTACCATAACTTCTCTTAAAGAAAATTCTCAGTTCAAAGCATTGAAGAAAGGACATCGTTTGTCATTAAATATGTAAGAACGAACGTCAAGCTTTGTTTAACTTTATTTTCAGCTTCTTTTCTTTAAATAACTACAATTGGCATTTCTTAATTCTTAAACGTGATTTCTAAGTGAATATAAATGCTTTTCCTAACAGGTGGAATAAAATTGAAAAAAGCGTCGTTGTCGGAACATTTGATTTCTAGTAAATCAATATTATGTTTAGAGAGTATTGAACTGGGTAGGATTTCAATTTATTACTATGATTCACCCATATACGAAAACTGACATGGGTATGACTATTTCCTGTGTTGATTAATGCACAATGAATTGATGCATGGTTAATCTAAATTGTTGTTGTTGTTTTTTTTTAATTGCTTCTACTCAAAATTCATCATTTTCTCTCAAAATATTAAAATGTTTGCTCATTTTATGCGTCATTACGGTTCGTTCTCGGTTTACATTTCTAATTTTGTATATATAATTCAGTGATAAGCATATTTATGATTTGCTCTACAAACTAATGTTTGGTCACGATGTTTAAGTCTACTTCAATAACGTGTGCAAAAAGCGCTCCAAATGTTATAAGACACATTTGTCTTTCTAGTTTTCATGTTTTAAATATGCCCTTATTGCATCACTATGTACGAGCAATCAAATAGTCCAACAAACACATTGGAGTCGCTGGCCGACATGTGGATGTTCATACTTCAATAATTGCATTATATTTGTTGATTAGCTTTTAAATTTACGAACACTAGAGATGTTCAATACGATAGTTCTTGTTATTTTACTTATCGTCGTTTGCACCAAAACAATAAATTTAAATTTGTGCTCATTTAAACGGCTGTGAACGCTAAAGCGACAATCAAACAAAACACCGTATTTCCTGTCTTTACAATCGTCCACAATGTAAATAATTTAGCTGTGTAAGGCTTATCCAAATCCATACAGCGGTGAATGAGGAATTTAGTACTCAAAAATCCGAACGAACAGACAATTATACAGATAAGTACAATGCGTTTTGCCTGGCAATTCAGACTATACTTTTTTTTCAGAAGAAACCTGTTAATCCCAGCTTTATGTTTAACCCACTGATGCAGAACGTTCTACTTAAACCTTTTCTTCAGATCATCAAGTACATTTAGCTCGTTCACATAGTTCATCTCAGTACTTGCTGAGACAGAGTCTGTTTAAGTTAATAACCGTGCACAATAAAACTCATTTCAGAAATAAATAGTTTCACTCATATAAGCACACTCTTACTTATGCACATTTCCTTATATGTTTGTTCTATCAGAAAATGTAACTTCTTAGATGATTCGTTTTAGGATTTCAAGTGAAGTGGATAGTCGATTGCCAATTGTGCTTTTATTGTATGTCGACTCCTATATAGTTTGATATATGTTCGTGCTGTTGCATGTGTGCTGATCCATTTGCATTTAATACCAGATTTGCTAGTGCAACAAAAAAGAGGTTGATGGTTTCCTGATAAACTTCGTCAATGTCATCAATCATAGTTTCAAACTTAGTTGTAATGGTTTTTAGCAGCAGATTACATCAACCGTATACAGGAACGTCTTAGTTCGTAAGAGTCTATAATACATTTGAGATAATCACTAAAAGCAGTGTTATTTTCTCAAGATAAAAAGTTAATTTAACAAGATTTTAACTTCGTCCCTTTAAGTTTTGCATTCCGATAAGATTCCCAGGACTATACAACTGATCTCAACCGTTTTCGGTAAAAATGTATAGACAACATGTTTTGAAAATGTGAAAGTAAAGCTTAAAAGATCAAGTTGTATTTGCATTTGAAATAATGTGTTTATCACAAAAATAGGTTTTGCGCTAAAATTATTCTTAGGATATCTCGAAACAACTTCAGTAGCAAATTGCATATATACTTGACAACATAGAGCATTATTGTAAACTAAAGAATTTATAATCTAGTGGGAAGAGCAGCAACTTATATAAACTGGAACAATTGTTTTTATACGTTACATTGTCCCTTTATGTCATCGACCTGGCTCTTAATTAACGTAGACTGTTCATACCCGTAACCAGGAGTGGGGGATCGTTATTTTTGACGATTTAGCAAAAATTGTACTATAAGTTGCACCCAACTTATTTGACGCCAAAACGGTTATTTATCATTTCCAGGACCCTAGTGAGTCTTCGTATTTAAGCTTTACAATAATGTTGTATTCAATATGCAACCGACAGGTCACTATATAATTAATTTCTCGATGAAGTCATTTCCAAGATTATTTATAAATAAATAGATATGTGTTTTCTGTATAATGCAAAAATATTAACCTGACACTGTGATCCGTATAAAATTGATACTTATTTATAGATATAGATAAATGTTTGTTTTGTAATTTTTGTCATTAATGTCTGTTAAAGCTATAACTGTAATATATATCATAACATAATGATGAAGCCTATGTATTGTGGGTTGAAATCACAGTCTAATAACCTTTCTCGACAATTAGCTAAATGGCTGTAAAAAAACCGGAATGTTATGCCAGCTTCCGAAAATCACTGAAATCAAAGAAAATGCTGTCGAATATTGCCGTAGACTAATGAGTCACTGGTTAATAATTTTGTATTAAACTTCGATTTATTACACTTACACATTATTCAACAGAGTGCGTTATCTTTTTGTTATATCTCCGTACAACCATTTTCGGATCCCCTTAAGGGTTTCCAGCAAAATATTATCAGCTATGTTCAAGATAGTATTTGTTTGTTGAATAACAAAAAAACAAATCATTTCAAAAAATCAATGTATCTTTGTGGTAGTTTACCAACACTTTATGGCATCTGATCTGCTCCACATACAGAACTTTCCACAATGATTTTATTATGTCAAACTTGACACTAGGAAATATGTCCTACTCTTAAACAGTTGTTATAATGAATTTTAAACCTTACAACATATGCTCATGTGGACGTTAACGTTTAATCTTTATTAACTGTGACGGATCTTGAGCAGAATGGGCAAATTATACCATCTTTTTTCTTCAACGCTCTACATTGCTCTACATTGTTAAGGACTTTGAGACCAGAGGACCAGTAGTTTGTGGTTATAGGGTCTTTTTAAAGCCTTAATTGTGTATATGTTTCTGAAAATCGTTTAAAAAAAGCTAACTAATTTGTGAAAACTAGTTTTATAAAATAAAACTAACCAGTTATACCATTTTGATTTCTGTTAAGTATTGATACAGCTTAGAGAAGACCCAGTTTTGTTAATCAGTGTCTGTTGAACAATACACTATTAGCGCGTCAGAGGAATGCTAGACATCTGGTACTATCCAGGGTAGCAGACAGACAATTGTTTTGAAAAAAAAAAACTATTTCCGTTTAATTTGCTCGATTTATGAATGGTAGAAGTTTGGATTGGAAAACACACTAATTTTATCAAGATTCCAATAAATAATGATATTTTATACCGTTCTTATTGTGGATTTTATTTTCTTTAAATTGTTTGTTGCTTATGTAAAAACATTGTGTGCGCGCATACTAGTGTCGGTTTAAACACCGTATAAAATGATGTTTTTCCGTTACCGATCGAAAAAGGTAGTTATTGAAAAATGGTAGAGGGGAATACATGTATTTTATATCATATTCATGTCGATCAGTCACTGAGCATGGTCAATGAAAGTGAAATTTCATACAAAAATGATCTTTAACCTCAGTCTCTAAATACAAGTAAAAAGTCAGCACAATGCAGGAGTTAAGTTTTCATTTTCAAAATTTGCTAGGTAGAGGACCTCCAAACCCCCCGATTGCAGGACGGGGACAGCCCCTCCCGCACATAACCACTTCGCCACTTCGTTGCTCAATAATAATCGTTGATGGGAAAATTAGCACCCTTATTTTCAAAACCCTGGCTACGGGTCAGCTGTTTCCCAACGTACTTAAGATAAACAGTTATTTATTTGCAAGTGGAAAACGTTAATGTTATATAGATAAATATATTAACCATCTTTTGAACTCAAGTTCACTCAAATACGCCACACGTCTTGATTGACCGTGTCCGATTGTAACCTTATTATCGAACAAATGCACATAATCCATTATCAATCAAATAGGGAATCGCGAAAGACGTTCATAAATATGATAAGATAAATATCGAAAAAATATGTTAGGTAATATTTGTCTTCGTTTTGCCGACTATTAGACAGTCAAATTAGACCAATAATAAGATCATATTATACATTAAAAGAAAGTCAAGTGTACATAACCTTTCGAGAGAAAGGGACAGCGAATATTTGTGCTCATTTCACATGAAATGCAAATAATTAGTTACCCGTCATTCAGGCAACCATTGAACGTATTTGTAATTTACAACATTCATATTATCTGCCAAAAACACGGTAAAATTAAATCATAAACATTCATCATTTGACGTTTCATTATATTTCTCATAATTATCATACAAATATCATCGCTTGAAAAGTATTTGAACGGTAAATTAGAGGAATCTGTCAAACACAACAGCGTCGGTAACAGCCAGACTAAATATAATTATGTTTATTATATGTATTGCGCATGAAGGAACAAAAGTACTAAGTGGACTATCCATTACCAAATAAATCATTTCTTTCTATAACATATAATCGCATCATTGTAATACAATTAAGGTAATCAAAATCGACTTTAAACTAAACATTTCATAAAACAAAATAGTGTTCAACAAATGCGTAGGTTATGCTTTTTGAAATTTGTGTTGCACGGTTGCGAAAGTAGTGGTTTTATTTTAGTATGAATACGTGCACAGACATATCTTTGTTAAGCACGTATCGAAGACGAACAAGTTGTATATAACTAAATTTAATTAAATATTGATATTGAAAATGAAAATGCTGCCGTTTTTAAAGTGGTTTATAATGTCGGGAGTGAATAATGTAACATTTTGAAAAAATGGCATGACTCCGACCTAAATATATAAAGCATATGTTGTGAGTATATGATATCCTCAAATATAATTGTGTTTATGCTGATGATAGTGTAATCATCAATTATCTTATTCGTAAATTGTTAGTTTTGGCAATGAAACCGAACATATTTTTCCGATAAATTTCGTTTGATCAAATTGGTTGGGAAAAAAATAATTGTTACACAAACACTAATTAAATACCTTCTTTAATTATATAGCTGTTGTGATTTCATTAAATGTCAAATGCATGCAATATACGTTTAACGATTATAATTATGTGTTGTGTTCAAAATATGCATTAGATTATCATGCAAATCAGAGCTATTTCTAGCA